>NC_069505.1:335221710-335259482 GCF_027579735.1 Bombina bombina
AGCAGATGTCTGTGCTTCCTCTTTAGCTTTATCTGAGGGTAGTGTTGCCTTAGCAGATGTTTTTGCTTCCTCTTTAGCTTTATCTGAGGTTGATGTTGCCTTAGCAGATGTCTGTGCTTCCTCTTTAGCTTTATCTGAGGGTCATGTTGACTTAGCAGATGTCTTTGCTTCCTCTTTAGCTTTATCTGAGGGTAATGTTGCCTTATCAGATGCCTTTGCTTCCTCTTTAGCTCTATCTGAGGGTGATGTTGCCTTAGCAGATGTCTGTGCTTCCTCTTTAGCTTTATCTGAGGGTTATGTTGCCTTAGCAGATGTCTGTGCTTCCTCTTTAGCTTTATCCGAGGGTGATGTTGCCTTAGCAGATGTCTGTGCTTCCTCTTTAACTTTATCTGAGAGTGATGTTGCCTTAGCAGATGTCTGTGCTTCCTCTTTAGCTTTATCCGAGGGTGATGTTGCCTTAGCAGATGTCTGTGCTTCCTCTTTAACTTTATCTGAGAGTGATGTTGCCTTAGCAGATGTCTTTGCTTCCTCTTTTTTTTTTTTAAACAAAAGCTTTTCCATTCTTGTACAGTGGGAACCCGTGGACTCTACCAATGTGCTGGGATTAGTCCTTTCGCGACGTTCAGCATCAAGAAAAAAAGTACCTGTCTATTCCCCCCACTTGAGGGAGCTCATTATAAATCGGGTATGACGGTTTGGGAGGGATAATGATTTTAAGAATTTTGCTCATCTCTCCCAACACTCCCTCCCAAAATGGTCCTATCTGTGGGCACGTCCACCATATGTGCAGAAAAGATCCCTCACCTCCACAGCCCCTCCAGCACTTCCCGTCAGTGTGGGGGTACATTTTTTGCAGTCTTTTGGGAGTTAAGTACCACCTACTGAGTGTTTTGTAATGCATTTCTTGTACTTTTGCTGATACAGAGGCTTTCCTGGATTTTTGAAAGATTTTCATCCAGTCCTCGTCTGATATTTCTAATCCTAGTTCTGATTGCCATCTAGAGGTGTAGCCCGGGAGGGTAGTACCCCCCTGCACGTCACCAGCTGGTATAAGTGTGAGATAAGATGTGTTGGGGTTTGTTGGGCGACACACAAGGCCTTTAAAGGATGTTCTATGTCTGGTCAGCGCGCTTCGGTCTTTACACACGCTTTAGTAGTGCGTGAGTTGCGCCACGCTGTACCATGACCTAAAGAGCGTCTGGTCCCAGTCTGCCAGTTCAACCTGCGTCTTGAGTTTATCTTGGTTCATGACGTTGGAAAAGGCTATTTCTGCGAGAGTTTGGGTCCCTCCCACCCCTCGCCCCGGGAGCGCAAATCCCAAGTCAGGGTTTTCCCATAAGGGAATATTTGGAGGGATGCATGAGGAAACATATGAGCCCTCCTTCAGAGTCATATCCCATACATCAAAGGTATCCTTTATCATTGGATACATGACAAGGTGCTCCGGCCGACTTTTCACCGTTATCCAGGCCAGTGCCCCAAAGTTTCTACGTTGCAAGATTTCGTTGTCTATTTGGATCCATAACTTGTTGCTGGAGTTACGGTTCCACTCCACCACCCTCTGTAAGTATATTGCTCTTTGATATTCTCTCAAGAGCGGAATCCCCAGTCCACCCCTGTCTCTAGACATATACAAAGTGGATTTTCCAATCCGAGGCCTAATACCATTCCAGATATATACTTCAATGCCTGTTTGAAGTTGTTGAAGGTATTGAGAGGTGGAAACTGCCGGTATAGTCTGCATGATGTAGAGAATTCTCGGCAAGACGTTCATCTTGATGATTCCTATTCTCCCCATCCATGAGATGGGTTTTTTTTTCCAATTGTATAAATCCCTGAGTATGTCATCACAAATTTTTTTGTAGTTCAAGTCAACTATTTCACGGGGACTAGGGGTAATCATAATACCCAGGTATTTAATGCTATGCCGAGCTATTTTAACTGGGCAATTTGCGGTTGAGACAGCAAACCGTTCTAAAGGTTTAGTGATATTTAAGATCTCGGATTTCAGGGGGTTAAGGAGAAAATTTGATACTAGTCCGTAATTTTTAAATTCTATTATTGCCTCCTTTAGTGATGAGGCAGAGTCCGACAATGTGAGAAGGACGTTGTCGGCATACATGGAAAGTTTATGTTCGGTTTTGCCAATTAAGAAGCCTCTCACCTCCGAGTTAGATCTGATCTTACCGGCAAGTACCTCAATTGTGAGGGCAAACAGGAGGGGCGACAGGGGACACCCCTGTCTTGTGCCGTTCCTGATTAAAAATGTGTCCGAGAGAGTGCCGTTCACTCTCAGTCGCGTATTTGGCGCAGAGTATAAAGACATAACAGTGTTTATAAAGCCAGGCCCAAAGCCAAACTTTATAAGCGTCGATCGAATAAACATCCAGCTGACCCGATCAAACGCTTTTTCCGCGTCTGTTGTTACTAGAGTGAGGGGTAATTTATGTAAATGAGCGTAGGTGATCATTTGTTGTACTTTAAGGGTATTATCCCTGGCCTCTCGTGCTGGGATAAAACCGACTTGATCGGCAGAAATTAGATCAGGAAGGAGCCTATTCAAGCGTGCCGCCAAGACCTTCGCAAGGATCTTTACGTTGGAGTTCAAGAGGGATATCGGCCTGAAATTTTCAGGCCTATCAGGGGATTTACCCGGCTTTGGGATAACTGCGATATGAGCCACCAACATGGAGTCAGGGAGTCTGGGGGTCTCCGATAGTGAGGCAAACAGGCTCGTCAAATCAGGGACGAGGACGTCTGCGTATATCTTGTAATATTTCAGTCCAAAGCCGTGAGGCCCTGGACTTTTGCCCGAAGGCAGATCTTTGATGGCTCTCTTAACTTCATCTGACGAAATCAGGAGATCAAAATTTTCCCTGTCCTCCTCAGATATTTTGGGGAGATCTATGGCTCGCAGGTAGTCGAGAATGGCTTCTTCATCCTGCGAGGGTGCTGGGGAAGCCCCTCCCACCCTCCCAGGGTTTTCCAGGTGGTAAAGGGATTCGTAGTATCTCTTAAAAACCCCAGCAATGGAGTTAGCATCTGCCACAACTTTCTCATCAGTGACTACCATATGATGCACGTAGGCCTTTAACTTTTTCCTAGCTATTGCTCTTGCTAGGAGCTTACCAGGTTTATCACCTTGTTCAAAGAACAGCTGCCTCAGAATGAGAGCCTGTTTTTGATAGTCCTCCTGCAGAAACTGCAAGAGGTCTTTCCTGGCTTTTTTCAGGCGCTCCAATTCCAGGTCATCTCTCGGGAGTCTTTTGTGACGTTGCTCAGCTACCTCTACCTGTAGGAGCAGGTTTTTATACCGTTTCCTCCGCATTTTCTTAAGCCTTGCCCTACGCTCAATCAAAAGACCTCTTATTGTGCATTTATGTGCTTCCCAAACCGTAGAGCTATCTAACCCAATGTTACAGAAGCATTAGTTATTCTGTTGTGAAGAGCTTATTTCCCAGCAGCAATGCCTGAACCAGCAAGCCAGCGCCTAAGAAGGGCTCCAAGAAAACTGTAACAAGTTTCATTTCATAAAGAGTTAACTCTTTTTTTTCAGCTTTTAGAAACTATTGTCTAATCACCTCTGGAGCCAGACTGCTAATTGATAAGATGAACTTGTAAACTTGTTATCTTAAGTACTGTAATCCTATTGTGGCCTGTCAAAGGACAGTGCTCTCTATCTAAATGTGTGATGGGGGATTTTGTGCTTCCCCCCCTCTCCCCCTGGGAGTGCCCTGTGTGCATGTAACCTTAATAAAAAGCAGGCTGGGCATCCCAGTCCTGAGTTCTTGTTTGACCCTCAATCGCAGCGTTGACTCGTTTTTGTGGGCAGAAGGGTATCCTAGCTGTACTGCAGCTAAGGGAGATTATTCTATATTTGCGAGACTCATATAGAATACTATGGAAAGCAGCTTCTCCCCTCTTTAGCAATAGGGATCCAGGCTACTAAGCGGTCCATCTCTCAGCGAGACTAAGGGTAACCGTAACACCCGTCGTTCGCATTTAAGCGAAAGTACTCGGTTAGTGATTTTCTGATGTCTGCCCTAAAAACTGGATCATCCAGAAGCGCATTGTCAAGTCTCCATACAAAGGGAGTGATCTGGATATTCGGCCACTGTATGGTGCACCCGACCGGGGCGTGGTCAGACCAGGTGTTCGCAAAAATTCTACTGCTCTTGGTGATAATTAACCCTGTGGTGTCAGTAAATATATAATCAATTCTAGAGTATTTGCGATGTGGATGTGAGTAGAATGTGTAGTTTTTGTCGGTTGGGTGGTGTGTGCGCCAGACATCATGCATTGCCAATTCAGCTAGTGAGATAGAGATTTTCTTAAGTGTTTTGTGTGGGATGCTGGAGAGGCCATTGGAGGTGTCAAGAATGGGGCTGAGAGGTGCATTGAAATCCCCTCCAAGGAACAAGATTCCTGTCCGAATCTCAAGGATCTTACGGGTGATTTTCTGGAGAAAGAGGTGCTGGGATGTGTTCGGCAGTATATATTTACAAGTGTGATGGGCATGTTGTATAAGGTGCCTGTGAGTATGATACATCTACCCTCTGGGTCCCTATAGCTGTCTGAGAGCCGGAAGGTCACTCCTGCGCTAAAGAGGATTGCGACTCCGTTTTTCTTATTTGGGCCTGATGCAAAATAAGGCTCTGGGTATTGGCGGCTATACCATTTGGGTTCATGGTCTATAGCAAAATGGGTTTCCTGTAGGAAAACTATGTTCCCTCCCAGTTGTTGCAAGTCTTTTAGAACTATGGAGCGCTTGGAGGGACTGTTAAGGCCCTTTGTGTTGATAGTGATAAGCTCCAGTGGGTAGGGCCTATGCCTCATGCGCTGTCCTGCCATGATCCCCCCGGGTACTCAGGAACAGTGGGTAAGGGAGGGAAACAGGAGGGAAATGCAGGGGAGAAGGGGAAAGAAGAAACAACAAAAAAAGAAAAAAAAAAAACACCCACAGGAGAGGTAAAAAAAAAAGAGAGGTAAGGGGAAGAGAGAGTAAGTGGACAAGAGGGTTGAGTAGAGTGTGAGAAAAAGAGTCTACTTTGGAAGAATGAAGTTAACAGTATATTAATATCACTCGCTAAAAGGTAATCAACAGAACTTCAAACAATAATAACAGTCAATCAAAATTCTGCAACAACCAAAGAAAATAAGAATAATGGAAAACAGTAACAACTACTTCAAAAAATTCAGGGGTAGTTATCCCTGTGCAATTCGCATGAAACATAAATAGATATTATATTCTATTGAAGAACTGAATGACCCTGTGACACCGCTAAATTTTCCAGATGTCCTATGTGCTTGCCCTGTACTCCAATGGATGAACGATTATTGTAGGGGCTAAATCAGGCTCCTATGCTACTACCCTGTCCCCCCTCCCCTCCAGGTGCACCTGCTTCACCTGAGTGTTGGACAAAGGCATGTAAAATAATCTAATGCTAATGTGGTCCAGTCGTGTGATACTATGTATATCCATCTTATATCCCTTCCCTATCTTCTGGTGAGGTATCCGGATGAGTTAAAGGTCAATTGTATAAGGGTGGGGTGCTAAAGTCTTATTTGAGAAGTTTATGGGATATGGTACATGCTAGTGCCGTTAATAGGTAGGGGTAATTACATTACTTATAGAGTGTAGTGCGCTGAAGGAGAGCTAAGCGTGTTCTGTTGTGAAAGTACAACCCTTCCCCCCAACGCCACCCATCCTAAAAAGAAAAAGAGGTGTTTTGTTGCTACTCCACCAGGGGACAAAAGTTTGCACATGTAATCCAGCATCCCATCCTTCATATATCTATGGACCCTCCCTTCCCTATAAGTGAAACATTGATATAATCATTACAGTAAGACATTACAATAAGGCAAAAGCAAGGGTAGACATTAACTATTAAAAACATAATTTATGTAAGAACTTACCTGATAAATTCATTTCTTTCATATTAGCAAGAGTCCATGAGCTAGTGACGTATGGGATATACATTCCTACCAGGAGGGGCAAAGTTTTCCAAACCTCAAAATGCCTATAAATACACCCCTCACCACACCCACAAATCAGTTTAACGAATAGCCAAGAAGTGGGGTGATAAGAAAAAAGTGCGAAAGCATAAAAAATAAGGAATTGGAATAATTGTGCTTTATACAAAAAAATCATAACCACCATAAAAAGGGTGGGCCTCATGGACTCTTGATAATATGAAAGAAATGAATTTATCAGGTAAGTTCTTACATAAATTATGTTTTCTTTCATGTAATTAGCAAGAGTCCATGAGCTAGTGACGTATGGGATAATAAATACCCAAGATGTAGAGAGAGGGAGGGATAAAATAAAGACAGCCAATTCTGCTGAAAAAATAATCCACACCCCAAAATAAAGTTTAAATCTTATAATGAAAAAAAAAAAACTGAAATTATAAGCAGAAGAATCAAACTGAAACAGCTGCCTGAAGTACTTTTCTACCAAAAACTGCTTCAGAAGAAGAAAACACATCAAAATGGTAGAATTTAGTAAAAGTATGTAAAGAAGACCAAGTGGCTGCTTTGCAAATCTGATCAACCGAAGCTTCATTCCTAAACGCCCAGGAAGTAGAAACTGACCTAGTAGAATGAGCTGTAATCCTTTGAGGCGGAGTTTTACCCGACTCGACATAAGCATGATGAGTCAAAGATTTTAACCAAGATGCCAAAGAAATGGCAGAGGCCTTCTGACCTTTCCTGGAACCGGAAAAGATAACAAATAGACTAGAAGTCTTTCGGAAATCTTTAGTAGCTTCAACATAATATTTCAAAGCTCTAACTACATCCAAAGAATGCAACGATCTTTCCTTAGAATTCTTAGGATTAGGACACAATGAAGGAACCACAATTTCTCTACTAATGTTGTTAGAGTTCACAACTTTAGGTAAAAATTTAAATGAAGTTCGCAACACCGCCTTATCCTGATAAAAAATCAGAAAAGGAGATTCACAAGAAAGAGCAGATAACTCTGAAACTCTTCTAGCAGAAGAGATGGCTAAAAGGAACAGAACTTTCCAAGAAAGTAATTTAATGTCCAGAGAATGCATAGGTTCAAACGGAGGAGCTTGTAAAGCCCCCAGAACCAAATTCAAACTCCAAGGAGGAGAGATTGACTTAATGACAGGTTTTATACAAACCAAAGCCTGTACAAAACAATGAATATCAGGAAGATTAGCAATCTTTCTGTGAAACAACACAGAAAGAGCAGAAATTTGTCCTTTCAAAGAACTTGCAGACAAACCTTTATCCAGACCAACCTGAAGAAATTGTAAAATTCTAGGAATTCTAAAAGAATGCCAGGAAAAATGATGAGAAGAGCACCAAGAAATGTAAGTCTTCCAGACTCGATAATATATCTTCCTAGACACAGATTTACGAGCCTGTAACATAGTATTAATTACAGAGTCAGAGAAACCTCTATGACTGAGAATCAAGCGTTCAATCTCCATACCTTTAAATTTAATGATTTGAGATCCTGATGGAAAAAAGGGCCTTGAGATAGAAGGTCTGGTCTTAACGGAAGAGCAATCACCAAAGGAAAACGGCACAGGTGTAAAACTTAAAAATTACTTTATTACTTCTTCTTAAAACAAGGCATATTAATAAAAACACAGCACACTCCTGATAGACATGTCTAACATGTTTCGGCTTTAATTAGCCTTAATCATAGACTCTACTTGTCATAACCAATTGGTGTCTTTTATTTCACTCCCTTTGTGTTGATTGGCTGTCTGTGTTAAATGTTTCTAGCTCCTTTTACCTATTTTGTCTGAGGATACTGGTTACTTGTTAGTGCTCACCTAAATAATATTTTATTATTACAATAACCGATAGATATTCTATTTAGTAATGTTAGATAAGATGACTTTTATGCACAATTCCTTTTTTATGCACAATATTAGATAAGATAATTTTTATGCACTATTCCTTTGCAGTAGTTGTCAATATTTCTAAAAAAAATTAACATTATTTGCTTTTATTTTAATAATTCCCATTGCTATCTTCGGCATTATGTCTTCCTACTCTCATTACTTCTATTTCCATAATTTGACAAACCACATCTTTTGTATGTATCTTGGTATTAATACACACGTGATCCCCATTGTTGATAATATTATTGTGGATTTGACATACAGATTTGCTAATCAGGTATCAGAGGTGGGGGCATTTTCTATTCCCTCCTGGTTATCACCAGTGATATTTATTATGATGTTATCCTTAGAGGAATGCTTTTATCTATTCTTTTGGGGCATAGCTTTAGTGCAGTTAGGAAAGTACGAATGGAACACAATATCTTTGCTGTATATTAGATTTTCAATAGATTATTGCCAGTGATTAATGAGATCAGTCTCGATATTTAGGCCTTTCGGCATTCGTGTGTTCAATTTGAAAATCCAAAAAGCCTCCTTTTTATATAGCTCCTTTACTCTATTGCCTCCTCTAGGTTTGTTTTTAATAATATCTATAATCATCCAGGTAAATGTTTTAACACTACCTCCATGTTCATAGATAAAATGCTTAGATGCCCCTGTTGCTGTCCTCCCTTTCTCAATGTCATTCAAATGTTCACGTATCCGTTCACGTGTCTCTCGTGTCGTGCACCCTATATACTGTTTCTGACAGAATGTACAGGTGATTGCATAAATTGCAAATTCAGAACGACAGTTGGTACAATAGTTACAATCAAAAACTCGTTGCGTATAGCATGACTGAAACACCTTGCCACTGGTGGTATATCCACATGCAGTGCAGCCATGTGAACCACATTTATAGTGTCCCTTACAGCTAAGCCAACTACTTTCCTTCTGTAATTTCCTAAGGGCACTGGGTGACACAATGTTGCCTATTGTTAAGTTTCTTTTTGAAACAAATTGGCAACCTTTATCTATCACTCCTTTCAATGCTTCGTCTGCCCTTAAGATTGGCAAATTTTTCCTAATAATCTCGCAAACCTCCCTGTACTGATTTGAGTAGTTTGTCACAAATGTAATCTCACTTTGCCTTTTTGTACACTCACCTGATGCTTTTGGCTTTAGTAGATCTTCCCTAGAGATTTTTTGTACATCAAAATAAGCCTTTCTCAAAGGCCCATCCGGGTAACCCCTGGCTTTAAGCTTTTTCCATAACAACTTGCTTTCTACTTGGTAATCTGTTTCTCTAGAGCAGTTGCGTTTCAGCCTTATGAACTGTCCCTTTGCCACTCCATAATTCATATGGCGTGGATGACAGCTCTTTGCATGCAGAAATGCATTAGCCGTAATTGGTTTTACATACAGAGTGGATATTACTGCTCTCTCTGCTCTGTCACCTTCCAATTCCACATCTAGGTATGGTACTTTCTTGACATCAAAGGCATAAGTAAACTGCAAACCAGCTCTATTGCAGTTTAGGTATTCCATAAAGGATACACTCTCTGCTTCCGTACCTGACCAAACCATTATCAAATCGTCAATGTAGCGCTTGTATGCTACAATTGAGTCTCTGAAGGGATTGTCATCTGCATAGACGTGGGACAGCTCCCACCAGCCCATATAGATGTTTGCAAAGGCCGGGGCAAATTTTGCCCCCATGGCTGTCCCACGTCTCTGCAGGTAAAACAAGCCGTTAAACTCAAAATAATTGTGAGTTAGTAAAAATAGGAGCGTTCGCAAAATATAACTTTTAAGGTTGGTGTCGTAATCACTGAAGCTGTCTAACATATATTTAACAGCTTCAAGGCCCTCCTTGTGGGGGATAGCTGAATAAAGTCTCACCACGTCTATGGTGAGCCAGTTATAATTTGGCTCCCAAACCAATTCTTCTGTTAAATTTAACAGGTGCTTGGTATCTCTTAGAAATGATGGCAGTTTCCAGACGACGGGCTGGAGCAGAGATTCCATCCAGTTAGACAGGTTCTCAAAGAGGGACCCTATACCAGACACTATAGGACGTCCCTTGACATCCTCCAATGTCTTATGCACCTTTGGCAAATGGTGGAAGATCGGGGTAACCGGCTCCTCCACCATTAAGTAATCAAAGGTATCCGGATCTATTATCCCAAGCTCCAGCCCGTCATCCAGCAAACTCCTCATCTCTTTTTGGAAGGACAAAACCGGGTTCCCCCGTAATACAAGGTACACCTCCTCATCATTGAGTTGTCTCAACGCCTCTTGGATATAGGAGCTTCTATCCATAATTACAATGGAGCCTCCCTTGTCCGAATTTTTTATTACCACATCAACCCTTTGTTTCAGAAGTTTTAGGCCGGCCTTCTGTTTGGCTGTAAGGTTCTCTCTATGTCTTTTTCCCTGTGACTTCAATATCACTAAGTCTTCCTCCACTCTCTTGTGAAATTGTTCTAATATATTCCCTCGATTTCTAGTGGGGTAAAATGTAGACTTGGGTCTATAGCCTATGTGTGAGTTTTTGATGTTATCATGTATGTTACTATCCTTTTCCAACTGGTACAGAGATAAAAAATCCACTGCATCCTTAACCTGAAAGTAATCATTCTCCTCCCGTCTATCAACATTGATTTTAGTCTGTGCAGCATCTGACTCTACCAATTCTGTATTGAAAAACTTTTTTAATGTTAATTTGCGAACCAATCTGTTCACATCAAGCAAAGTCTCGAACACGTCAAAATCTACTGAGGGTACAAAATTAAGACCCAACCTAAGTACTTCTAACTCTGATTCTTCTAATGTGACACTTGATAAGTTTATTATTTTTAAACTCTGTATTTGTTCTTCTTCCCTCTCCTTAATGTGTACCTCTCCCTCTGAGCCTGGGGCTGCTCTCCTCCCTGCATCGTTTGAGATCTGAGTATCCCACCTCTCCCCCTTCCGCCCCCTCCCTGTCCGGCTGCGGCCTCGTGAAAAACCTGCGGCTGCTCTATGTTTACCCCTTGTTTAGGGTGTCCATCTTTCTCAAGAACTCTGCCATATCTATTTCTACCAGCCTGCTTATGTTTGTGTGTGCCTTCATTTGTTTTTGCCTGTGGAAGTTGGGGCTGTGGGTTATGGTGTATGTCTAATGTATTTATCACATCAATATCATTACTTAATTCGGCCTCATCTGATGAGGGCCCACTTGTCATAAAGTCCACAAACTCTTGTACTTCATATTCATCATTAGACTCAGGGTCCGTATCTGAAAAAGTCACTTGTTTCTTGGTACTTGAAGGCTGTTGTTGCATTTGTGTCTCTTTGGGCTCTATGTCACTCCCTCTGTACTGCCTTCGTTGTCGTCTGTTTCTTTTGTTCTGTTGTATATTCTTTAAGTAAACCCTATTATGGGTATAATCCTCTGAATCCCTCGTAAATTTACGAAACTTTAATTTATCAATGTCTCTTTTCATATTGTCTACAGTTTGTTTAAGTAGATTGTCTAGTTTCTCATAACTGTTATGTCCCACAAAGCTGTTTAGATCTTTTTGTATGTCTTGTATGGAATGTCTTGCCTCAATCAGTTTTTGTTCTTTGTGTTTTATTATTGGGTGCATAAGCCTTATTGAGCACTCTGTGAGTATGTTGTTCCACTCATTAAGAAAAGCATCATCCACCTGTAGGAAAGTTGGCCTTTTCTTTAACCTTAGGCCCCGAGGTATCATATTTAGATCTATATATTTTTCTAGTGATTTTTTATCCCACCATGTTTGATACTCTTTCATCAGAGCTTTTTCCATTTTTAAGAACACCTCTGAAATTTCCTTAACCTCATTATCAGGATTGAATATATCTTTTAATGTGGGTCTGCTTTTTTCCAATTCCTCTAAGGGTAAGAGTGAATAATAATTGCTGGTAGCCATGTTATAAATTACCTTTTACCACTATTACTCTATTATCAAAACTTGTGGTGTTCAGGTACGAAGTAATAATGAAGTGAAGAAAGTTTATTACTTTAAAGTGACTATAGTTGTCACTTATTCACATTAATGCTCATCCCACAGTTGTCACTATGTTATTACAACCTTCAGAAGTGACATTCGTATTAATACTGTAATCCAAAAGTGTTCTAGTGTCCCTTTATGTGCTCAGTCCATATCAGAGATAGAGTAAATACCAAAAAAGTTGCACACTATGTAGTGAGCTAAAGGAATCTTACCGCTCTCGGTGACACCCTATCTTCTCCGATCACTATCCGGATCGTCCAATCTCCCTCTGTCGTTTTCGGAAGGACAAAGTGCTGCTAGGCTGGCTCCCAGCGGCTCTTCACGGCTTCTCTACTCCAATATTTCAATTTGAAGGTGCCGACTACTGCCGCTCTGCCTCCTCTCCCCTTACCAGTGTGTCGGCGTCTGACGTCACCCGGCCTGTTCGGTCACGTGACTTCCTCTCTGCCTCTGGTATCGGGGTATTGCAAAATCCTCCTCTCCGTAAGTTCTAGGGAATGTCTCCTTCAGTTGGGGTGTCACCGGTCCTGGCGGCCCACTTTGGAAGTCCTGTGGGGTAACCCAGATGCCACTGGGATTTGTTTGCAAAGATAAGTTTTACTTAAACCTGGCCGGACGGCACTCTCCTATGCCGTATTGCAGCAATCACCAAAGGAAAACGGCACAGGTGTAAAACTTAAAAATTACTTTATTACTTCTTCTTAAAACAAGGCATATTAATAAAAACACAGCACACTCCTGATAGACATGTCTAACATGTTTCGGCTTTAATTAGCCTTAATCATAGACTCTACTTGTCATAACCAATTGGTGTCTTTTATTTCACTCCCTTTGTGTTGATTGGCTGTCTGTGTTAAATGTTTCTAGCTCCTTTTCCCTATTTTGTCTGAGGATACTGGTTACTTGTTAGTGCTCACCTAAATAATATTTTATTATTACAATAACCGATAGATATTCTATTTAGTAATGTTAGATAAGATGACTTTTATGCACAATTCCTTTTTTATGCACAATATTAGATAAGATAATTTGTATGCACTATTCCTTTGCAGTAGTTGTCAATATTTCTAAAAAAAATTAACATTATTTGCTTTTATTTTAATAATTCCCATTGCTATCTTCGGCATTATGTCTTCCTACTCTCATTACTTCTATTTCCATAATTTGACAAACCACATCTTTTGTATGTATCTTGGTATTAATACACACGTGATCCCCATTGTTGATAATATTATTGTGGATTTGACATACAGATTTGCTAATCAGGTATCAGAGGTGGGGGCATTTTCAATTCCCTCCTGGTTATTACCAGTGATATTTATTATGATGTTATCCTTAGAGGAATGCTTTTATCTATTCTTTTGGGGCATAGCTTTAGTGCAGTTAGGAAAGTACGAATGGAACACAATATCTTTGCTGTATATTAGATTTTCAATAGATTATTGCCAGTGATTAATGAGATCAGTCTCGATATTTAGGCCTTTCGGCATTCGTGTGTTCAATTTGAAAATCCAAAAAGCCTCCTTTTTATATAGCTCCTTTACTCTATTGCCTCCTCTAGGTTTGTTTTTAATAATATCTATAATCATCCAGGTAAATGTTTTAACACTACCTCCATGTTCATAGATAAAATGCTTAGATGCCCCTGTTGCTGTCCTCCCTTTCTCAATGTCATTCAAATGTTCACGTATCCGTTCACGTGTCTCTCGTGTCGTGCACCCTATATACTGTTTCTGACAGAAAAAAGGGCCTTGAGATAGAAGGTCTGGTCTTAACGGAAGAGTCCAAGGTTGGCAAGTAGCCATCCGAACAAGATCCGCATACCAAAACCTGTGAGGCCATGCTGGAGCCACCAGCAGAACAAACAAACGCTCTTTTAGAATCTTGGAGATCACTCTTGGAAGAAGAACCAGAGGCGGAAAGATATAAGCAGGATGATACTTCCAAGGAAGTGACAACGCATCCACTGCCTCCGCCTGAGGATCACTGGATCTGGACAGATACCTGGGAAGTTTCTTGTTTAGATGAGAAGCCATCAGATCTATTTCTGGAAGACCCCAGATTTGAACAATCTGAAGAAACACCTCTGGGTGAAGAGACCATTCGCCCGGATGTAACGTCTGGCGACTGAGATAATCCGCTTCCCAATTGTCTACACCTGGGATGTTAACCGCAGAAATTAGACAGGAGCTGGATTCCGCCCAAGCAAGTATCCGAGATACTTCTTTCATAGCCAGAGGACTGTGAGTCCCCCCTTGATGATTGACATATGCCACGGTTGTGACATTGTCCGTCTGAAAACAAATGAACGATTCTCTCTTCAGAAGAGGCCACGACTGAAGAGCTCTGAAAATCGCACGGAGTTCCAAAATGTTGATGGGTAATCTCGCCTCCCGAGATTCCCAAACCCCCTGCGCTGTTAGAGACCCCCATACAGCTCCCCAACCTGTCAGACTCGCATCTGTTGAGATCACAGTCCAGGTTGGAAGAACAAAAGAAGCCCCTTGAACTAAACGATGGTGATCTGTCCACCACGTCAGAGAGTGTCGTACAATTGGATTTAAAGATATTAACTGTGATATCTTTGTATAATCCCTGCACCACTGGTTCAGCATACAAAGCTTAAGAGGTCGCATGTGAAAACGAGCAAAGGGGATCGCGTCCGATGCAGCAGTCATAAGACCTAGAATTTCCATGCATAAGGCTACCGAAGGGAATGCTTGAGACTGAAGGTTTCGACAAGCTGAAACCAATTTCAGACGTCTCTTGTCCGTCAGAGACAAAATCATGGATACTGAATCTATTTGGAAACCTAAAAAGGTTACCCTTGTCTGAGGAATCAATGAACTCTTTGGTAAATTGATCCTCCAACCATGTTCTTGAAGAAATGACACAAGTCGATTCGTATGAAATTCTGCTAAATGTGAAGACTGAGCAAGTACCAAGATATCGTCCAAATAAGGAAATACCACAATACCCTGTTCTCTGATTACAGATAGCAGGGCACCGAGAACCTTTGAAAAAATCCTTGAAGCTGTTGCTAGGCCGAACGGCAGAGCCACAAAATGGTAATGCTTGTCTAGAAAAGAGAATCTCAGAAACTGATAATGATCTGGATGAATCGGAATATGCAGATATGCATCCTGTAAATCTATTGTGGACATATAATGCCCTTGCTGAACAAAAGGCAGAATAGTCCTTATAGTTACCATTTTGAATGTTGGTATCCTTACATAACGATTCAATATTTTTAAATCCAGAACTGGTCTGAAGGAATTCTCCTTCTTTGGTACAATGAATAGATTGGAGTAAAACCCCAGACCCTGTTCCAGAACTGGAACTGGCACAATTACTCCAGCCAACTCTAGATCTGAAACACATTTCAGAAATGCTTGAGCCTTCACTGGATTTATTGGAATGCGAGAAAGAAAAAATCTTCTTGGAGGAGGCCTTACCTTGAAACCTATTCTGTACCCTTGTGAAACAATGTTCTGAATCCAAAGACTGTGAATCAAATTGATCCAAATTTCTTTGAAAAAGCGTAATCTGCCCCCTACCAGCTGTGCTGGAATGAGGGCCGCACCTTCATGTGGACTTGGGAGCTGGCTTTTGCTTTCTAAAAGGCTTGGATTTATTCCAGACTGGAGAAGGTTTCCAAACAGAAACTGTTCCTTTAGGGGAAGGATCAGGCTTCTGTTCCTTATTCTGACGAAAGGAACGAAAACGATTAGCAGCCCTATATTTACCTTTAGATTTTTTATCCTGAGGTAAAAAAGTTCCTTTCCCCCCAGTAACAGTTGAAATAATAGAATCCAACTGGGAACCAAACAATTTATTACCCTGAAAAGAAAGGGAAAGCATAGTTGACTTAGAAGACATATCTGCATTCCAAGTTTTAAGCCATAAAGCTCTTCTAGCTAAAATAGCTAAAGACATATACCTGACATCAACTCTAATGATATCAAAGATGCCATCACAAATAAAGTTATTAGCATGTTGAAGAAGTTTAACAATGCTATGAGTATTATGATCTGACACTTGTTGTGACAAAGCCTCCAACCAAAAAGTGGAAGCTGCCGCAACATCAGCCAAAGAAATAGTAGGCCTAAGAAGATTACCTGAACATAAATAAGCTTTCCTTAGAAAGGAATCAATTTTCCTATCTAAAGGATCCTTAAAGGAAGTACTATCTGCCGTAGGAATAGTAGTACGTTTAGCGAGAGTAGAGATAGCCCCATCAACTTTAGGGATTTTGTCCCAAAACTCTAATCTGTCAGATGGCACAGGATAAAATGTCTTAAACCTTTTAGAAGGAGTAAATGAATTACCCAGATTATTCCATTCCCTAGAAATTACTTCAGAAATAGCATCAGGGACAGGAAAAACTTCCGGAATAACTGTAGGAGGTTTAAAAACCGAATTTAAATGCTTAGTAGATTTAGTATCAAGAGGACTAGATTCATCCATCTCTAATGCGATTAAAACTTCTTTAAGTAAAGAACGAATAAATTCCATTTTAAATAAATATGAAGATTTATCAGTGTCAATATCTGAGACAGAATCCTCTGAACCAGAAAAATCATCATCAGAAACAGACAAATCAGAATGATGATGTTCATTTAAAAATTCATTTGAAAAATGAGAAGTTTTAAAAGACCTTTTACGTTTACTGGAAGGAGGAATAACAGACATAGCCTTCCTAACAGATTTAGAAACAAAATCTCTTATATTAACAGGAACATCCTGAGTATTAGATGTTGATGGAACAGCAACAGGTAATGGTATATTACTAATGGAAATACTATCTGCATTAGCAAGCTTATCATGACATTCATCACAAACTACAGCCGGAGGGACAGATACCACAAGTTTACAGCAGATACACTTAACTTTGGTGGAACCAGCATCAGGCAGCGTTTTTCCAGACGTAGCTTCTGATCCAGGGTCAATCTGAGACATCTTGCAATATGTAAGAGAAAAAACAACATATAAAGCAAAATCTATCAAATTCCTTAAAAGGCAGTTTCAGGAATGGGAAAAAATGCCAATGAACAAGCCTCTAGCAACCAGAAGCAAATAAAAAATGAGACTTAAATAATGTGAGAAAAAAGGTGCAGACATAAATGACGCCACATCCGGTAACGCCGACATTTTTGTCGCAAAACGTCAAAAAAAATTACGCAAACACGAACAACTTCCGGCGACAAGTATGACGCTGGAAATGACAAAGAAATTTTTTTGCGCCAAAAAAGTCAGCGCCAAGAATGACACAATAAAATGAAGCATTTTCAGCCCCCGCGAGCCTAACAGCCCACAGGGAAAAAAGTCAATTTTTAAGGTAAGAAAAAATGTTTTAATTCATATGCATTATCCCAAATAATGAAACTGACTGTCTGAAATAAGGAATATTGAACATCCTGAATCAAGGCAAATAAATGTTAAACACATATATTTAGAACTTTATATAAAAGTGCCCAACCATAGCTTAGAGTGTCACAAAAAATAAGGCTTACTTACCCCAGGACACTCATCTACATGTAGTAGAAAGCCAAACCAGTACTGAAACGAGAATCAGTAGAGGTAATGGTATATAAGAGTATATCAACGTAGAATCTAGGACAAACTTACTTCACCACCTCCATGGGAGGCAAAGTTTGTAAAACTGATTTGTGGGTGTGGTGAGGGGTGTATTTATAGGCATTTTGAGGTATGGGAAACTGCCCCTCCTGGTAGGAATGTATATCCCATACGTCACTAGCTCATGGACTCTTGCTAATTACATGAAAGAAATAGGGGCAAGCATCCTTTTTTTTTCCCCTTTACCCCTTATCATTCCTTTTTCTCTATTGTTTTTGCTCTGTCCCCCCACTTTTTTTTTTATAATAACTGCATGAAACCATAAAATACAAGAAAAATGACAATAACAAAAAAGGCTAATCATTACATACGACCTGAAAGATCTCTGACGGGGTATGGAGGTCAGTTCTGAGTATGAGTTCATTAAGTATCAGGGTCCACACAAATCAGTCACTGGGAACCCAAGAGTGAACTAAAGGTTACCGTGCCCACTACCTCAGCCTTGGGGCTGTGGTGCTTCTCCGTGGTAATTGTTAGTGGGAGCACGGCGTATAGCATCATCATGACGCGGGGGCTCAATGTCCAGACCCACCGCTTGATTTAAAGCTTGGAGGTCCTCCAGTCCTCTGAAGGTGTGTGTGATGTTATTTCTTGTGGCAATTAAACAGGTAGGGAAGCCCCACCTGTACGGGATCCTTTTGTCCTTTAAGACTGCGGTGATATACCGTAAGTCCCTTCTTTTTTGTAGCGTTGTAGGGCATAAGTCCGAATATACCTGAACCTCCGTGCCCCTGAAGGTGATAGGGTGATTGGTTCTGGCCATCTTCAAGATTTCCTCTTTATCTCTGAAAGATAAAAATTTGATGATTATGTCCCTGGGGGGGGGGGGGGGCCCTGATTGGTGGTTTGGGGCGTAGAGCCCTGTGGGTCCGTTGTATCTGGATTTCCTGGGCCGCTTCATTATTTTTGAGATGTCTAAATAGGTCCTGGAGATAGGGTAACAAGGCTGCGGGGTCAACAGACTCAGGTACACCACGCAACCGCAGGTTGCTTCTTCTGCTCCTGTTCTCTAAGTCTTCTATACGGTCCATAAGGGATAAGACCGTGCCCTCCTGCGCCTGAAGAAGACTAGACTGCTGCTGCATATCAGAGCTAAGTGTCTCTTGCTTTTCTTCAACCTGAGTGACTCTGTGCTTAACAGCTACTATATCTCTTTTGATCTCCCCGAACATATTTTTAAAGTCCAGCATCGCATTTTTAATATCCTCTTTAGAGGAGAGATGAGTGATGTCATTTTTAGTAAGATACGTAAGGGCGTGTGAACTGCAGCTTTGGTCATGAAACTGGGCTGCAGTGTTTGGGCCCAGTGGGTCCTGTGCTGGCCTATTAGATAGTGCAGGGTCTGTGGGGACCAGGTAATTCTCCATGCTAGAAGGCTCTGTAGCTCTGGGGGGCTTGGGGTTTCTCTTGCTGGACATGTCAAGCTCAGACCCAATGCCTCTTGAATGCTAGGCCTCCCTGCCAGAGAGTATAAATGGCTCAGTGGGATAATTATTATGCAGCCTGTTAGTGTGTGTTATTTTCTTTATGCCTTCTCAGGAACAGAGCGTCTACAGGCTTTGCAATATGGCTCTTGTTTAGTTATAAGTAAAAGGTTAGGGCCGCATGTATTGCCCCTCTATGTTTCTTAGTACTGACTGTTATGCCTAAAAGGCAGGGGTCCCAAGGAGCTATCAGCCTTCACTATCAATATGGTAAGTCTGCTGGTTCAGGGCCGCCTCCCAAAATGGCGATGTAGGTGCAGTAAAAATTAAAAGGTTAACCTGTCACTGCTACAGGGCTTCTGACCGATCCTATACAGAACTCACCCCAGTGCTTAAGTGCTGTTCTTCGGCAGGGCGGTCTGACTGGTGTCACTATTGCAGACTGTGCTCCTCAAGCCCAGGAATGCGCTCTGGTTCCACCAGGTACCACGTGGTCGCGGCAACGTTATTGGAGCGGTAGATGGAGTTATGCGGTTACACCACAGACCCAGTAACTCCGCTCTCTATGTCTGAGACGCTGGTGGGGTTTAACACTGGAGCAGAAGTATGTTAGTGGGGCAGCTGTGCAGTTCTCAAAGGCTCAGCTGCAAAGTCCGGTGCTCACTCAGAGCTGTAGGCCTCCTCCATGTAACGCTCAGCTGGGTTGCGCTGCCCCGTTTAAAAAAAAAAACGTATTTCTCCGGTCCCCAAAGGTTAACTCCACAATGTCTAGGCTGGAGATAGATGAATTTGATATCGGGTCAATCAGTTTGTTTGCGAATGTGCACTAGGGACTACAGAGCTCTCTTAGAAAGCAGCCATGTTAGATCGTGGCTAGGCTCCGCCCCTCAGCAGATGTCTTTGCTTCCTCTTTAGCTTTATCTGAGGGGCATGTTGCCTTAGCAGATGTCTTTCCTTCCTCTTTAGCTTCATCTGAGGGGGATGTTGCCTTAGCAGATGTATTTGCCTCCTCTTTAGCTTTATCTGAGGCGGATGTTGCCTTAGCAGATGTCTTTGACTGTGCTTCCTCTTTAGCTTTATCTGAGGGTGATGTTGACTTAGCAGATGTCTGTGCTTCCTCTTTAGCTTTATCTGAGGATGATGTTGCCTTAGCAGATGTCTTTGCTTCCTCTTTAGCTTTATCTGAGGGGGATGTTGCCTTAGCAGATGTCTTTGCTTCCTCTTTATCTTTATCTGAGGCGGATGTTGCCTTAGCATATGTCTTTGACTGTGCTTCCTCTTTAGCTTTATCTGAGGATGATGTTGCCTTAGCAGATGTCTTTGCTTCCTCTTTAGCTTTATCTGAGGGGGATGTTGCCTTAGCAGATGTCTTTGCTTCCTCTTTAGCTTTATCTGAGGGGGATGTTGCCTTAGCAGATGTCTTTGCCTCCTCTTTAGCTTTATCTGAGGGTAATGTTGCCTTATCAGATGTCTTTGCTTCCTCTTTAGCTTTATCTGAGGGTGATGTTGCCTTAGCAGATGTCTTTGCTTCCTCTTTAGCTTTATCTGAGGGGGATGTTGCCTTAGCAGATGTCTTTGCTTCCTCTTTAGCTTTATCTAAGGGTGATGTTGCCTTAGCAGATGTCTTTGCTTCCTCTTTAGCTTTATCTGAGGGGGATGTTGCCTTAGCAGATGTCTTTGCTTACTCTTTAGCTTTATCTGAGGGGGATGTTGCCTTAGCAGATGTCTTTGCTTCCTCTTTAGCTTTATCTGAGGGTGATGTTGCCTTAGCAGATGTCTTTGCTTCCTCTTTAGCTTTATTTGAGGGAGATGTTGCCTTAGCAGATGTCTTTGCTTCCTCTTTAGCTTTATCTGAGGGTGATGTTGCCTTAGCAGATGTCTTTGCTTCCTCTTTAGCTTTATCTGAGGGTGATGTTGCCTTAGCAGATGTCTGTGCTTCCTCTTTAGCTTTATCTGAGGGTGATGTTGCCTTAGCAGATGTCTTTGCTTCCTCTTTAGCTTTATCTGAGGGGGATGTTGCCTTAGCAGATGTCTTTCCTTCCTCTTTAGCTTTATCTGAGGGGGATGTTGCCTTAGCAGATGTCTTTGCTTCCTCTTTAGCTTTATCTGAGGCGGATGTTGCCTTAGCAGATGTCTTTGATTCCTCTTTAGCTTTATCTGAGGGTGATGTTGCCTTAGCAGATGTCTTTGCTTCCTCTTTTGCTTTATCTGAGGGGGATGTTGCCTTAGCAGATGTCTTTGCTTCCTCTTTAGCTTTATCTGAGGGGGATGTTGCCTTAGCAGATGTCTTTGCTTCCTCTTTAGCTTTATCTGAGGGGGATGTTGCCTTAGCAGATGTCTTTGCTTCCTCTTTAGCTTTATCTGAGGGGATGTTGCCTTAGCAGATGTCTTTGCTTCCTCTTTAGCTTTATCTGAGGGGGATGTTGCCTTAGCAGATGTCTTTGCTTCCTCTTTAGCTTTATCTGAGGGGGATGTTGCCTTAGCAGATGTCTTTGCTTCCTCTTTAGCTTTATCTGAGGGTGATGTTGCCTTAGCAGATGTCTTTGCTTCCTCTTTAGCTTTATCTGAGGGGGATGTTGCCTTAGCAGATGTCTTTGCTTCCTCTTTAGCTTTATCTGAGGGTGATGTTGCCTTAGCAGATGTCTTTGCTTCCTCTTTAGCTTTATCTGAGGGTGATGTTGCCTTAGCAGATGTCTTTGCTTCCTCTTTAGCTTTATCTGAGGGGATGTTGCCTTAGCAGATGTCTTTGCTTCCTCTTTAGCTTTATCTGAGGGTGATGTTGCCTTAGCAGATGTCTTTGCTTCCTCTTTAGCTTTATCTGAGGGGAATGTTGCCTTAGCAGATGTCTTTGCTTCCTCTTTAGCTTTATCTGAGGGGGATGTTGCCTTAGCAGATGTCTTTGCTTCCTCTTTAGCTTTATCTGAGGGGGATGTTGCCTTAGCAGATGTCTTTGCTTCCTCTTTAGCTTTATCTGAGGGTGATGTTGCCTTAGCAGATGTCTGTGCTTCCTCTTTAGCTTTATCTGAGGGTGATGTTGCCTTAGCAGATGTCTTTGCTTCCTCTTTAGCTTTATCTGAGGGGGATGTTGCCTTAGCAGATGTCTTTGCTTCCTCTTTAGCTTTATCTGAGGAGGATGTTGCCTTAGCAGATGTCTTTGCTTCCTCTTTAGCTTTATCTGAGGGTGATGTTGCCTTAGCAGATGTCTTTGCTTCCTCTTTAGCTTTATCTGAGGGTGATGTTGCCTTAGCAGATGTCTTTGCTTCCTCTTTAGCTTTATTTGAGGGGGATGTTGCCTTAGCAGATGTCTTTGCTTCCTCTTTAGCTTTATCTGAGGGTGATGTTGCCTTAGCAGATGTCTTTGCTTCCTCTTTAGCTTTATCTGAGGGGGATGTTGCCTTAGCAGATGTCTTTGCTTCCTCTTTAGCTTTATCTGAGGGTGATGTTGCCTTAGCAGATGTCTTTGCTTCCTCTTTAGCTTTATCTGAGGGGGATGTTGCCTTAGCAGATGTCTTTGCTTCCTCTTTAGCTTTATCTGAGGGTGATGTTGCCTTAGCAGATGTCTTTGCTTCCTCTTTAGCTTTATCTGAGGGGGATGTTGCCTTAGCAGATGTCTTTGCTTCCTCTTTAGCTTTATCTGAGGGGGATGTTGCCTTAGCAGATGTCTTTGCTTCCTCTTTAGCTTTATCTGAGGGGGATGTTGCCTTAGCAGATGTCTTTGCTTCCTCTTTAGCTTTATCTGAGGGTGATGTTGCCTTAGCAGATGTCTTTGCTTCCTCTTTAGCTTTATCTGAGGGTGATGTTGCCTTAGCAGATGTCTTTGCTTCCTCTTTAGCTTTATCTGAGGGTGATGTTGCCTTAGCAGATGTCTTTGCTTCCTCTTTAGCTTTATCTGAGGGTGATGTTGCCTTAGCAGATGTCTTTGCTTCCTCTTTAGCTTTATCTGAGGGGGATGTTGCCTTAGCAGATGTCTTTGCTTCCTCTTTAGCTTTATCTGAGGGTGATGTTGCCTTAGCAGATGTCTTTGCTTCCTCTTTAGCTTTATCTGAGGGTGATGTTGCCTTAGCAGATGTCTTTGCTTCCTCTTTAGCTTTATCTGAGGGGGATGTTGCCTTAGCAGATGTCTTTGCTTCCTCTTTAGCTTTATCTGAGGGTGATGTTGCCTTAGCAGATGTCTTTGCTTCCTCTTTAGCTTTATCTGAGGGGGATGTTGCCTTAGCAGATGTCTTTGCTTCCTCTTTAGCTTTATCTGAGGGTGATGTTGCCTTAGCAGATGTCTGTGCTTCCTCTTTAGCTTTATCTGAGGGTGATGTTGCCTTAGCAGATGTCTTTGCTTCCTCTTTAGCTTTATCTGAGGGTGATGTTGCCTTAGCAGATGTCTTTGCTTCCTCTTTAGCTTTATCTGAGGGGGATGTTGCCTTAGCAGATGTCTTTGCTTCCTCTTTAGCTTTATCTGAGGGGGATGTTGCCTTAGCAGATGTCTTTGCTTCCTCTTTAGCTTTATCTGAGGGAGATGTTGCCTTAGCAGATGTCTTTGCTTCCTCTTTAGCTTTATCTGAGGGGGATGTTGCCTTAGCAGATGTCTTTGCTTCCTCTTTAGCTTTATCTGAGGGGGATGTTGCCTTAGCAGATGTCTTTGCTTCCTCTTTAGCTTTATCTGAGGGGGATGTTGCCTTAGCAGATGTCTTTGCTTCCTCTTTAGCTTTATCTGAGGGGGATGTTGCCTTAGCAGATGTCTTTGCTTCCTCTTTAGCTTTATCTGAGGGGGATGTTGCCTTAGCAGATGTCTTTGCTTCCTCTTTAGCTTTATCTGAGGGTGATGTTGCCTTAGCAGATGTCTTTGCTTCCTCTTTAGCTTTATCTGAGGGTGATGTTGCCTTAGCAGATGTCTTTGCTTCCTCTTTAGCTTTATCTGAGGGGGATGTTGCCTTAGCAGATGTCTTTGCTTCCTCTTTAGCTTTATCTGAGGGTGATGTTGCCTTAGCAGATGTCTTTGCTTCCTCTTTAGCTTTATCTGAGGGGGATGTTGCCTTAGCAGATGTCTTTGCTTCCTCTTTAGCTTTATCTGAGGGTGATGTTGCCTTAGCAGATGTCTTTGCTTCCTCTTTAGCTTTATCTGAGGGGGATGTTGCCTTAGCAGATGTCTTTGCTTCCTCTTTAGCTTTATCTGAGGGGGATGTTGCCTTAGCAGATGTCTTTGCTTCCTCTTTAGCTTTATCTGAGGGTGATGTTGCCTTAGCAGATGTCTTTGCTTCCTCTTTAGCTTTATCTGAGGGGGATGTTGCCTTAGCAGATGTCTTTGCTTCCTCTTTAGCTTTATCTGAGGGTGATGTTGCCTTAGCAGATGTCTTTGCTTCCTCTTTAGCTTTATCTGAGGGGGATGTTGCCTTAGCAGATGTCTTTGCTTCCTCTTTAGCTTTATCTGAGGGTGATGTTGCCTTAGCAGATGTCTTTGCTTCCTCTTTAGCTTTATCTGAGGGTGATGTTGCCTTAGCAGATGTCTTTGCTTCCTCTTTAGCTTTATCTGAGGGTGATGTTGCCTTAGCAGATGTCTTTGCTTCCTCTTTAGCTTTATCTGAGGGTGATGTTGCCTTAGCAGATGTCTTTGCTTCCTCTTTAGCTTTATCTGAGGGGGATGTTGCCTTAGCAGATGTCTTTGCTTCCTCTTTAGCTTTATCTGAGGGTGATGTTGCCTTAGCAGATGTCTTTGCTTCCTCTTTAGCTTTATCTGAGGGGGATGTTGCCTTAGCAGATGTCTTTGCTTCCTCTTTAGCTTTATCTGAGGGTGATGTTGCCTTAGCAGATGTCTTTGCTTCCTCTTTAGCTTTATCTGAGGGGGATGTTGCCTTAGCAGATGTCTTTGCTTCCTCTTTAGCTTTATCTGAGGGTGATGTTGCCTTAGCAGATGTCTGTGCTTCCTCTTTAGCTTTATCTGAGGGTGATGTTGCCTTAGCAGATGTCTTTGCTTCCTCTTTAGCTTTATCTGAGGGTGATGTTGCCTTAGCAGATGTCTTTGCTTCCTCTTTAGCTTTATCTGAGGGGGATGTTGCCTTAGCAGATGTCTTTGCTTCCTCTTTAGCTTTATCTGAGGGGATGTTGCCTTAGCAGATGTCTTTGCTTCCTCTTTAGCTTTATCTGAGGGGGATGTTGCCTTAGCAGATGTCTTTGCTTCCTCTTTAGCTTTATCTGAGGGAGATGTTGCCTTAGCAGATGTCTTTGCTTCCTCTTTAGCTTTATCTGAGGGGTGATGTTGCCTTAGCAGATGTCTTTGCTTCCTCTTTAGCTTTATCTGAGGGGGATGTTGCCTTAGCAGATGTCTTTGCTTCCTCTTTAGCTTTATCTGAGGGGGATGTTGCCTTAGCAGATGTCTTTGCTTCCTCTTTAGCTTTATCTGAGGGGGATGTTGCCTTAGCAGATGTCTTTGCTTCCTCTTTAGCTTTATCTGAGGGTGATGTTGCCTTAGCAGATGTCTTTGCTTCCTCTTTAGCTTTATCTGAGGGTGATGTTGCCTTAGCAGATGTCTTTGCTTCCTCTTTAGCTTTATCTGAGGGGGATGTTGCCTTAGCAGATGTCTTTGCTTCCTCTTTAGCTTTATCTGAGGGTGATGTTGCCTTAGCAGATGTCTTTGCTTCCTCTTTAGCTTTATCTGAGGGGGATGTTGCCTTAGCAGATGTCTTTGCTTCCTCTTTAGCTTTATCTGAGGGGGATGTTGCCTTAGCAGATGTCTTTGCTTCCTCTTTAGCTTTATCTGAGGGTGATGTTGCCTTAGCAGATGTCTTTGCTTCCTCTTTAGCTTTATCTGAGGGTGATGTTGCCTTAGCAGATGTCTTTGCTTCCTCTTTAGCTTTATCTGAGGGTGATGTTGCCTTAGCAGATGTCTTTGCTTCCTCTTTAGCTTTATCTGAGGGGGATGTTGCCTTAGCAGATGTCTTTGCTTCCTCTTTAGCTTTATCTGAGGGTGATGTTGCCTTAGCAGATGTCTTTGCTTCCTCTTTAGCTTTATCTGAGGGGATGTTGCCTTAGCAGATGTCTTTGCTTCCTCTTTAGCTTTATCTGAGGGGGATGTTGCCTTAGCAGATGTCTTTGCTTCCTCTTTAGCTTTATCTGAGGGTGATGTTGCCTTAGCAGATGTCTTTGCTTCCTCTTTAGCTTTATCTGAGGGGATGTTGCCTTAGCAGATGTCTTTGCTTCCTCTTTAGCTTTATCTGAGGGTGATGTTGCCTTAGCAGATGTCTTTGCTTCCTCTTTAGCTTTATCTGAGGGGGATGTTGCCTTAGCAGATGTCTTTGCTTCCTCTTTAGCTTTATCTGAGGGGGATGTTGCCTTAGCAGATGTCTTTGCTTCCTCTTTAGCTTTATCTGAGGGGGATGTTGCCTTAGCAGATGTCTTTGCTTCCTCTTTAGCTTTATCTGAGGGGGATGTTAACTTAGCAGATGTCTTTGCTACCTCTTTAGCTTTATTTGAGGGTAATGTTGCCTTAGCAGATGTCTGTACTTCCTCTTTAGCTTTATCTGAGGGTGATGTTGCCTTAGCAGATGTCTTTGCTTCCTCTTTGGCTTTATCTGAGGGGTATATTGCCTTAGCAGATGTCTTTGCTTCCTCTTTAGCTTTATCTGAGGGTGATATTACCTTAGCAGATGTCTGTGCTTCCTCTTTAGCTTTATCTGAGGGGGATGTTGCCTTAGCAGATGTCTTTGCTTCCTCTTTATCTTTATCTGAGGGGGATGTTGTCTTAGCAGATGTCTTTCCTTCCTCTTTAGCTTTATCTGAGGGGGATGTTGCCTTAGCAGATGTCTTTGCTTCCTCTTTAGCTTTATCTGAGGGTGATGTTGCCTTAGCAGATGTCTTTGCTTCCTCTTTAGCTTTATCTGAGGGGATGTTGCCTTAGCAGATGTCTTTGCTTCCTCTTTAGCTTTATCTGAGGGGGATGTTGCCTTAGCAGATGTCTTTGCTTCCTCTTTAGCTTTATCTGAGGGGGATGTTGCCTTAGCAGATGTCTTTGCTTCCTCTTTAGCTTTATCTGAGGGGGATGTTGCCTTAGCAGATGTCTTTGCTTCCTCTTTAGCTTTATCTGAGGGGGATGTTGCCTTAGCAGATGTCTTTGCTTCCTCTTTAGCTTTATCTGAGGGGGATGTTGCCTTAGCAGATGTCTTTGCTTCCTCTTTAGCTTTATCTGAGGGTGATGTTGCCTTAGCAGATGTCTTTGCTTCCTCTTTAGCTTTATCTGAGGGTGATGTTGCCTTAGCAGATGTCTTTGCTTCCTCTTTAGCTTTATCTGAGGGTGATGTTGCCTTAGCAGATGTTTTTGCTTCCTCTTTGGCTTTATCTGAGGGGGATGTTGCCTTAGCAGATGTCTTTGCTTCCTCTTTAGCATTATCTGAGGGTGATATTACCTTAGCAGATGTCTGTGCTTCCTCTTTAGCTTTATCCGAGGGTAATGTTGACTTAGCAAATGTCTTTGCTTCCTTTTTAGCTTTATCCGAGGGTCATGTTGACTTAGCAGATGTCTTTACTTCCTCTTTGGCTTTTTATGAGGGTAATGTTGCCTTAGCAGATGTCTGTACTTCCTCTTTAGCTTTATCTGAGGGTGATGTTGCCTTAGCAGATAATTTTGCTTCCTCTTTAGCTTTATCTTTATCTGAGGGGGATGTTGCCTTAGCAGATGTTTTTGCTTCCTCTTTAGCTTTATCTGAGGGGGATGTTGTCTTAGCAGATGTCTTTGCTTCCTCTTTAGCTTTATCTGAGGGGGATGTTGCCTTAGCAGATGTATTTGCTTCCTCTTTAGCTTTATCTGAGGGGGATGTTGCCTTAGCAGATGTATTTGCCTCCTCTTTAGCTTTATCTGAGGCAGATGTTGCCTTAGCAGATGTCTTTGGCTGTGCTTCCTCTTTAGCTTTATCTGAGGGTGATGTTGACTTAGCAGATGTCTTTGCTTCCTCTTTAGCTTTATCTGAGGATGATGTTGCCTTAGCAGATGTCTTTGCTTCCTCTTTAGCTTTAGCTTTATCTGAGGGGGATGTTGCCTTAGCAGATGTCTTTGCTTCCTCTTTAGCTTTATCTGAGGGTGATGTTGCCTTAGCAGATGTCTGTGCTTCCTCTTTAGCTTTATCTGAGGGTGATGTTGCCTTAGCAGATGTCTGTGCTTCCTCTTTAGCTTTATCTGAGGGTGATGTTGCCTTAGCAGATGTCTGTGCTTCCTCTTTAGCTTTATCTGAGGGTGATGTTGCCTTAGCAGATGTCTTTGCTTCCTCTTTAGCTTTATCTGAGGGGGATGTTGCCTTAGCAGATGTCTTTGCTTCCTCTTTAGCTTTATCTGAGGGTGATGTTGCCTTAGCAGATGTCTTTGCTTCCTCTTTAGCTTTATCTGAGGGTGATGTTGCCTTAGCAGATGTCTGTGCTTCCTCTTTAGCTTTATCTGAGGGTGATGTTGCCTTAGCAGATGTCTTTGCTTCCTCTTTAGCTTTATCTGAGGGGATGTTGCCTTAGCAGATGTCTTTGCTTCCTCTTTAGCTTTATCTGAGGGTGATGTTGCCTTAGCAGATGTCTTTGCTTCCTCTTTAGCTTTATCTGAGGGGGATGTTGCCTTAGCAGATGTCTTTGCTTCCTCTTTAGCTTTATCTGAGGGGGATGTTGCCTTAGCAGATGTCTTTGCTTCCTCTTTAGCTTTATCTGAGGGGGATGTTGCCTTAGCAGATGTCTTTGCTTCCTCTTTAGCTTTATCTGAGGGGGATGTTGCCTTAGCAGATGTCTTTGCTTCCTCTTTGGCTTTATCTGAGGGGGATGTTGCCTTAGCAGATGTCTTTGCTTCCTCTTTAGCTTTATCTGAGGGGGATGTTGACTTAGCAGATGTCTTTGCTTCCTCTTTAGCTTTATTTGAGGGTAATGTTGCCTTAGCAGATGTCTGTGCTTCCTCTTTAGCTTTATCTGAGGGTGATGTTGCCTTAGCAGATGTCTTTGCTTCCTCTTTAGCTTTATCTGAGGGGTATGTTGCCTTAGCAGATGTCTTTGCTTCCTCTTTAGCTTTATCTGAGGGTGATGTTGCCTTAGCAGATGTCTGTGCTTCCTCTTTAGCTTTATCTGAGGGGGATGTTGCCTTAGCAGATGTCTTTGCTTCCTCTTTAGCTTTATCTGAGGGGGATGTTGTCTTAGCAGATGTCTTTGCTTCCTCTTTAGCTTTATCTGAGGGGGATGTTGACTTAGCAGATGTCTTTGCTTCCTCTTTAGCTTTATCTGAGGGTGATGTTGCCTTAGCAGATGTCTTTGCTTCCTCTTTAGCTTTATCTGAGGGGATGTTGCCTTAGCAGATGTCTTTGCTTCCTCTTTAGCTTTATCTGAGGGGGATGTTGCCTTAGCAGATGTCTTTGCTTCCTCTTTAGCTTTATCTGAGGGGGATGTTGCCTTAGCAAATGTCTTTGCTTCCTCTTTAGCTTTATCTGAGGGGGATGTTGCCTTAGCAGATGTCTTTGCTTCCTCTTTAGCTTTATCTGAGGGGGATGTTGCCTTAGCAGATGTCTTTGCTTCCTCTTTAGCTTTATCTGAGGGGGATGTTGACTTAGCAGATGTCTTTGCTTCCTCTTTAGCTTTATCTGAGGGTAATGTTGCCTTAGCAGATGTCTTTGCTTCCTCTTTAGCTTTATCTGAGGGTGATGTTGCCTTAGCAGATGTCTGTGCTTCCTCTTTAGCTTTATCTGAGGGTGATGTTGCCTTAGCAGATGTCTTTGCTTCCTCTTTAGCTTTATCTGAGGGGGATGTTGCCTTAGCAGATGTCTTTGCTTCCTCTTTAGCATTATCTGAGGGTGATATTACCTTAGCAGATGTCTGTGCTTCCTCTTTAGCTTTATCCGAGGGTAATGTTGACTTAGCAAATGTCTTTGCTTCCTTTTTAGCTTTATCCGAGGGTCATGTTGACTTAGCAGATGTCTTTACTTCCTCTTTGGCTTTTTATGAGGGTAATGTTGCCTTAGCAGATGTCTGTACTTCCTCTTTAGCTTTATCTGAGGGTGATGTTGCCTTAGCAGATAATTTTGCTTCCTCTTTAGCTTTATCTTTATATGAGGGGGATGTTGCCTTAGCAGATGTTTTTGCTTCCTCTTTAGCTTTATCTGAGGGGGATGTTGTCTTAGCAGATGTCTTTGCTTCCTCTTTAGCTTTATCTGAGGGGGATGTTGCCTTAGCAGATGTATTTGCTTCCTCTTTAGCTTTATCTGAAGGGGATGTTGCCTTAGCAGATGTATTTGCCTCCTCTTTAGCTTTATCTGAGGCAGATGTTGCCTTAGCAGATGTCTTTGGCTGTGCTTCCTCTTTAGCTTTATCTGAGGGTGATGTTGACTTAGCAGATGTCTTTGCTTCCTCTTTAGCTTTATCTGAGGATGATGTTGCCTTAGCAGATGTCTTTGCTTCCTCTTTAGCTTTAGCTTTATCTTACGGGGGATGTTGCCTTAGCAGATGTCTTTGCTTCCTCTTTAGCTTTATCTGAGGGTGATGTTGCCTTAGCAGATGTATGTGCTTCCTCTTTAGCTTTATCTGAGGGTGATGTTGCCTTAGCAGATGTCTGTGCTTCCTCTTTAGCTTTATCCGAGGGTGATGTTGCCTTAGCAGATATCTGTGCTTCCTCTTTAGCTTTATCTGAGAGTGATGTTGCCTTAGCAGATGTCTTTGCTTCCTCATTAGCTTTATCTGAGGGGGATGTTGCCTTAGCAGATGTCTTTGGCTGTGCTTCCTCATTAGCTTTATCTGAGGGTAATGTTGCCTTATCAGATGTCTTTGCTACCTCTTTAGCTTTATTTGAGGGTAATGTTGCCTTAGCAGATGTCTGTACTTCCTCTTAAGCTTTATCTGAGGGTGATGTTGCCTTAGCGGATGTCTTTGCTTCCTCTTTGGCTTTATTTGAGGGGAATGTTGCTTTAGCAGATGTCTTTGCTTCCTCTTTAGCTTTATCTGAAGGTGATTTTGCCTTAGCAGATGTCTTTGTTTCCTATTTAGCTTTATCTGAGAGTGATGTTGCCTTAGCAGATGTCTTTGCTTCCTCATTAGCTTTATCTGAGGGGGATGTTGCCTTAGCAGATGTCTTTGGCTGTGCTTCCTCATTAGCTTTATCTGAGGGTAATGTTGCCTTATCAGATGTCTTTGCTACCTCTTTAGCTTTATTTGAGGGTAATGTTGCCTTAGCAGATGTCTGTACTTCCTCTTAAGCTTTATCTGAGGGTGATGTTGCCTTAGCAGATGTCTTTGCTTCCTCTTTGGCTTTATTTGAGGGGAATGTTGCCTTAGCAGATGTCTTTGCTTCCTCTTTAGCTTTATCTGAGGGTGATGTTGCCTTAGCAGATGTCTTTGCTTCCTCTTTAGCTTTATCTGAGGGGGATGTTGCCTTAGCAGATGTCTTTGCTTCCTCTTTAGCTTTATCTGAGGGGGATGTTGCCTTAGCAGATGTCTTTGCTTCCTCTTTAGCTTTATCTGAGGGTGATGTTGCCTTAGCAGATGTCTTTGCTTCTTCTGTAGCTTTATCTGAGGTGGATGTTGCCTTAGCAGATGTCTTTGCTTCCTCTCTAGCTTTATCTGAGGGGGATGTTGACTTAGCAGATGTCTTTGCTTCCTCTTTAGCTTTATCTGAGGGTGATGTTGCCTTAGCAGATGTCTGTACTTCCTCTTTAGCTTTATCTGAGGGTGATGTTGCCTTAGCAGATGTCTTTGCTTCCTCTTTGGCTTTATCTGAGGGGGATGTTGCCTTAGCAGATGTCTTTGCTTCCTCTTTAGCTTTATCTGAGGGGGATGTTGAATTAGCAGATGTCTTTGCTTCCTCTTTAGCTTTATCTGAGGGGGGTGTTGCCTTAGCAGATGTCTTTGCTTCCTCTTTAGCTTTATCTAAGGATGATATTGCCTTAGCAGATGTTTGTGCTTTCTCTTTAGCTTTATCTGAGGGTGATGTTGACTTAGCAGATGCCTTTGCTTCCTCTTTAGCTTTATCTGAGGGTGATGTTGCCTTAGCAGATGTCTGTGCTTCCTCTTTAGCTTTATCTGAGGGTGATGTTGCCTTAGCAGATGTCTGTGCTTCCTCTTTAGCTTTATCTGAGGGTGATGTTGACTTAGCAGATGTCTTTGCTTTCTCTTTAGCTTTATCTGAGGGTAATGTTGCCTTAGCAGATGTCTGTGCTTCCTCTTTAGCTTTATCTGAGGGGGATGTTGCCTTAGCAGATGTCTTTGCTTCCTCTTTAGCTTTATCTGAGGGGGATGATGCCTTAGCAGATGTCTTTGGCTGTGCTTCCTCTTTATCTTTATCTGAGGGTGATGTTGACTTAGCAGATGTCTTTGCTTCCTCTTTAGCTTTATCTGAGGATGACGTTTCCTTAGCAGATGTCTGTGCTTCCTCTTTAGCTTTATCTGAGGGGGATTTTGCCTTAGCAGATGTCTTTGCATCCTCTTTAGCTTTATCTGAGGGGGATCTTGCCTTAGCAGATGTCTTTGCTTCCTCTTTAGCTTTATCTGAGGGTGATGTTGCCTTAGCAGATGTCTTTGCTTCCTCTTTAGCTTATTCTGAAGGGGATGTTGCCTTAGCAGATGTCTTTGCTTCCTCTTTGGCTTTATCTGAGGGGGATGTTGCCTTAGCAGATGTCTTTGCTTCCTCTTTAGCTTTATCGGAGGGTGATCTTCCCTTAGCAGATGTCTTTGTTTCCTCTTTAGCTTTATCTGAGGGGGATGTTGCCTTAGCAGATGTCTTCGCTTCCTCTTTAGCTTTATCTGAGGGTGACATTGCCTTAGCAGATGTCTGTGCTTCCTCTTTAGCTTTATCTGAGGGTGATGTTGACTTAATAGATGTCTTTGCTTCCTCTTTAGCTTTATCTGAGGGTAATGTTGCCTTAGCAGATGTCTTTGCTTCCTCTTTAGTTTTATCTGAGGGTGATGTTGGCTTAGCAGATGTCTGTGCTTCCTCTTTAGCTTTATCTGAGGGTGATGTTGCCATAGCAGATATCTGTGCTTCCTCTTTAGCTTTATCTGAGGGTGATGTTTCCTTAGCAGATGTATTTGCTTTCTCTTTAGCTTTATCTAAAGGGGGATGTTGTCTTAGCAGATGTCTTTGCTTCCTCTTTTGCTTTATCTGAGGGGGATGTTGACTTAGCAGATGTCTTTGCTTCATCTTTAGCTTTATCTGAGGGGGAAGTTGCCTTAGCAGATGTCTTTGCTTCCTCTTTAGCTTTATCTGAGGGGGATGTTGCCTTAGCAGATGTCTTTGCTTCCTCTTTAGCTTTATCTGAGGGGGATGTTGCCTTAGCAAATGTCTTTGCTTCCTCTTTAGCTTTATCTGAGGGTGATGTTGACTTAGCAGATGTCTTTGCTTCCTTTTTAACTTTATCTGAGGGTAATGTTGCCTTAGCAGATGTCTTTGCTTCCTCTTTAGCTTTATCTGAGGGTGATGTTGCCTTAGCAGATGTCTGTGCTTCCTCTTTAGCTTTATCTGAGGGTGATGGTGCCAAAGCAGATATCTGTGCTTCCTCTTTAGCTTTATCTGAGGGTGATGTTGCCTTAGCAGATGTTTTTGCTTTCTCTTTAGCTTTATCTGAGGGGGATGTTGCCTTAGCAGATGTATTTTCCTCCTCTTTGGCGTTATCTGAGGGTGATGCTGCCAAAGCAGATATCTGTGCTTCCTCTTTAGCTTTATCTGAGGGTGATCTTGCCTTAGCAGATGTCTTTGCTTCCTCTTTAGCTTTATCTGAGGGGGATGTTGCCTTAGCAGATGTCTTTGCTTCCTCTTTAGCTTTATCTGAGGGGGATGTTGCCTTAGCAGATGTCTTTGCTTCCTCTTTAGCTTTATCTGAGGGTGATGTTGCCTTAGCAGATGTCTTTGCTTCCTCTTTAGCTTTATTTGAGGGAGATGTTTTCCAATCCGAGGCCTAATACCATTCCAGATATATACTTCAATGCCTTTTTGAAGTTGTTGAAGGTATTGAGAGACGGAAACTGCCGGTATGGTCTGCATGATGTAGAGAATTCTCGGCAAGACGTTCATCTTGACGATTCCTATTCTCCCCATCCATGAGATTGTTTTTTTTTTTTTTCCAATTGGATAAATCCCTGAGTATGTCATCACAAATTTTTTTTGTAGTTCAAGTCAACTATTTCACGGGGACTAGGGGTAATCATAATACCTAGGTATTTAATGCTATGCCGAGCTATTTTAACTGGGCAATGCGGTTGAGACAGCAAGCCGTTCCAAAGGTTCAGTGATATTTAAGATCTCGGATTTCAGAGGGTTAAGGAGAAAATTTGATACTAGTCCGTAATTTTTAAATTCTACAGGGAGTGCAGAATTATTAGGCAAGTTGTATTTTTGAGGATTAATTTTATTATTGAACAACAATCATGTTCTCAATGAACCCAAAAAAACTCATTAATATCAAAGCTGAATATTTTTGGAAGTAGTTTTTAGTTTGTTTTTAGTTTTAGCTATTTTAGGGGGATATCTGTGTGTGCAGGTGACTATTACTGTGCATAATTATTAGGCAACTTAACAAAAAACAAATATATACCCATCTTAATTATTTATTTTTACCAGTGAAACCAATATAACATCTCAACATTCACAAATATACATTTCTGACATTCAAAAACAAATCAGTGACCAATATAGCCACCTTTCTTTGCAAGGACACTCCAAAGCCTGCCATCCATGGATTCTGTCAGTGTTTTGATCTGTTCACCATTAACATTGCATGCAGCAGCAACCACAGCCTCCCAGACACTGTTCGGAGAGGTGTACTGTTTTCCCTCCTTGTAAATCTCACATTTGATGATGGACCACAGGTTCTCAATGGGGTTCAGATCAGGTGAACAAGGAGGCCATGTCATTAGATTTTCTTCTTTTATACCCTTTCTTGCCAGCCACGCTGTGGAGTACTTGGACGCGTGTGATGGAGCATTGTCCTGCATGAAAATCATGTTTTTCTTGAAGGATGCAGACTTCTTCCTGTACCACTGCTTGAAGAAGGTGTCTTCCAGAAACTGGCAGTACGACTGGGAGTTGAGCTTGACTCCATCCTCAACCCGAAAAGGCCCCACAAGCTCATCTTTGATGATACCAGCCCAAACCAGTACTCCACCTCCACCTTGCTGGCGTCTGAGTCGGACTGGAGCTCTCTGCCCTTTACCAATCCAGCCACGGGCCCATCCATCTGGTCCATCAAGACTCACTCTCATTTCATCAGTCCATAAAACCTTAGAAAAATCAGATATTTCTTGGCCCAGTCTTGACGTTACAGCTTGTGTGTCTTGTTCATTGGTGGTCGTCTTTCAGCCTTTCTTACCTTGGCCATGTCTCTGAGTATTGCACACCTTGTGCTTTTGGGCAATCCAGTGATGTTGCAGCTCTGAAATATGGCCAAACTGGTGGCAAGTGGCATCTTGGCAGCTGCACGCTTGACTTTTCTCAGTTCATGGGCAGTTATTTTGCACCTTGGTTTTTCCACACACTTCTTGCGACCCTGTTGACTATTTTGAATGAAACACTTGATTGTTCGATGATCACGCTTCAGAAGCTTTGCAATTTTAAGAGTGCTGCATCCCTCTGCAAGATATCTCACTATTTTTGACTTTTCTGAGCCTGCCAAGTCCTTCTTTTGACTCATTTTGCCAAAGGAAAGGAAGTTGCCTAATAATTATGCACACCTGATATAGGGTGTTGATGTCATTAGACCACACCCCTTCTCATTACAGAGATGCACATCACCTAATATGCTTAATTGGTAGTAGGCTTTTGAGCCTATACAGCTGGGAGTAAGACAACATGCATAAAGAGGATGATGTGGTCAAAATACTCATTTGCCTAATAATTCTGCACTCCCTGTATTATTGCCTCCTTTAGTGATGAGGCAGAGTCCGACAATGTGAGAAGGACGTCGTCGGCATACATGGAAAGTTTATGTTCGGTTTAGCCAATTAAGAAGCCTCTCAACTCCGAGTTAGATCTGATCTTACCGGCAAGTACCTCAATTGTGAGGGCAAACAGGAGGGGTGACAGGGGACACCCCTGTCTTGTGCCGTTCCTGATTAAAAATGTGTCCGAGAGAGTGCCGTTCACTCGCGCATTTGGCGCAGAGTATAAAGACATAACAGTGTTTATAAAGCCAGGCCCAAAGCCAAACTTTATAAGCGTCGATCGAATAAACATCCAGCTGACCCGATCAAACGCTTTTTCCGCGTCTGTTGTTACTAGAGTGAGGGGTAATTTATGTAAATGAGTGTAGGTGATCATTTGTTGTACTTTAAGGGTATTATCCCTGGCCACTCGTGCTGGGATAAAACCGACTTGATCGGCAGAAATTAGATCAGGAAGGAGCCTATTCAAGCGTGCCGCCAAGACCTTCACCAGGATCTTTACGTCGGAGTTCAAGAGGGATATCGGCCTGAAATTTTCAGACCTATCAGGGGATTTACCCGGCTTTGGGATCTCCGATAGTGATGCAAACAGGCTCGTCAACTCAGTGACGAGGACGTCTGCGTATATCTTGTAATATTTCAGTCCAAAGCCGTCAGGCCCTGGACTTTTGCCCGAAGGCAGATCTTTGATGGCTCTCTTAACTTCATCTGCCGAAATCAGGAGATCAAAATTTTCCCTGTCCTCCTCAGATATTTCTGGGAGATCTATGGCTCGCAGGTAGTCGAGAACGGCTTCTTCGTCCTGCGAGGGTGCCAGGGAAGCCCCTCCCACCCTCCCAGGGTTTTCCAGGTGGTAAAGGGATTCGTAGTATCTCTTAAAAACCCCAGCAATGGAGTTAGCATCTGCCACCACTTTCTCATTAGCGTCTACCATATGATGCACGTAGGCCTTTAACTTTTTCCTAGCTATTGCTCTTGCTAGGGAGCTTACCAGGTTTATCACCTTGTTCAAAGAACAGCTGCCTCAGAATGAGAGCCTGTTTTTGATAGTCCTCCTGCAGAAACTGCAAGAGGTCTTTCCTGGCTTTTTTCAGGCGCTCCAATTCCAGGTCATCTCTCGGGAGTCTTTTGTGACGTTGCTCAGCTACCTCTACCTGTAGGAGCAGGTTTTTATACCGTTCCCTCCGCATTTTCTTAAGCCTTGCCCTACGCTCAATCAAAAGACCTCTTATTGTGCATTTATGTGCTTCCCAAACCGTAGAGCTATCTAACCCGTCGTTCGCATTTAAGCGAAAGTACTCGGGTAGTGATTTTCTGATGTCTGCCCTAAACACTGGATCATCCAGAAGCGCATCGTCAAGTCTCCATACAAAGGGAGTGATCAGGATATTCGGCCACTGTATGGTGCACCCGACCGGGGCGTGGTCAGACCAGGTGTTCGCAAAGATTCTACTGCTCTTGGTGATTATTAACCCTGTGGTGTCAGTAAATATATAATCAATTCTAGAGTATTTGCAATGTTGATGTGAGTAGAATGTGTAGGTTTTGTCAGTTGGGTGGTGTGTGCGCCAGACATCATGCATTGCCAATTCAGCTAGTGAGATAGAGATTTTCTTAAGTGTTTTGTGTGGGACGCTTGAGAGGCCATTGGAGGTGTCAAGAATGGGGCTGAGAGGTGCATTGAAATCCCCTCCAAGGAACAAGATTCCTGTCCGAATCTCAAGGATCTTACGGGTGATTTTCTGGAGAAAGAGGTGCTGGGATGTGTTCGGGCAGTATATATTTACAAGTGCGATGGGCCTGGCGTATAAGGTGCCTGTGAGTATGATAAATCTACCCTCTGGGTCCCTATAACTGTCTGAGAGCTGGAAGGGCACTCCTGCACTAAAGAGGATCGCGACTCCGTTTTTCTTATTTGGGCCTGACACAAAAACATAATTTATGCTTACCTGATAAATTCC